>NC_083736.1:138674558-138684558 GCF_028564815.1 Eubalaena glacialis | reverse complement strand
ACCCTAACCCTAACCCTAACCCTAACCCTAACCCTAACCCTAACCCTAACCCTAACCCTAACCCTAACCCTAACCCTAACCCTAACCCTAACCCTAACCCTAACCCTAACCCTAACCCTAACCCTAACCCTAACCCTAACCCTAACCCTAACCCTAACCCTAACCCTAACCCTAACCCTAACCCTAACCCTAACCCTAACCCTAACCCTAACCCTAACCCTAACCCTAACCCTAACCCTAACCCTAACCCTAACCCTAACCCTAACCCTAACCCTAACCCTAACCCTAACCCTAACCCTAACCCTAACCCTAACCCTAACCCTAACCCTAACCCTAACCCTAACCCTAACCCTAACCCTAACCCTAACCCTAACCCTAACCCTAACCCTAACCCTAACCCTAACCCTAACCCTAACCCTAACCCTAACCCTAACCCTAACCCTAACCCTAACCCTAACCCTAACCCTAACCCTAACCCTAACCCTAACCCTAACCCTAACCCTAACCCTAACCCTAACCCTAACCCTAACCCTAACCCTAACCCTAACCCTAACCCTAACCCTAACCCTAACCCTAACCCTAACCCTAACCCTAACCCTAACCCTAACCCTAACCCTAACCCTAACCCTAACCCTAACCCTAACCCTAACCCTAACCCTAACCCTAACCCTAACCCTAACCCTAACCCTAACCCTAACCCTAACCCTAACCCTAACCCTAACCCTAACCCTAACCCTAACCCTAACCCTAACCCTAACCCTAACCCTAACCCTAACCCTAACCCTAACCCTAACCCTAACCCTAACCCTAACCCTAACCCTAACCCTAACCCTAACCCTAACCCTAACCCTAACCCTAACCCTAACCCTAACCCTAACCCTAACCCTAACCCTAACCCTAACCCTAACCCTAACCCTAACCCTAACCCTAACCCTAACCCTAACCCTAACCCTAACCCTAACCCTAACCCTAACCCTAACCCTAACCCTAACCCTAACCCTAACCCTAACCCTAACCCTAACCCTAACCCTAACCCTAACCCTAACCCTAACCCTAACCCTAACCCTAACCCTAACCCTAACCCTAACCCTAACCCTAACCCTAACCCTAACCCTAACCCTAACCCTAACCCTAACCCTAACCCTAACCCTAACCCTAACCCTAACCCTAACCCTAACCCTAACCCTAACCCTAACCCTAACCCTAACCCTAACCCTAACCCTAACCCTAACCCTAACCCTAACCCTAACCCTAACCCTAACCCTAACCCTAACCCTAACCCTAACCCTAACCCTAACCCTAACCCTAACCCTAACCCTAACCCTAACCCTAACCCTAACCCTAACCCTAACCCTAACCCTAACCCTAACCCTAACCCTAACCCTAACCCTAACCCTAACCCTAACCCTAACCCTAACCCTAACCCTAACCCTAACCCTAACCCTAACCCTAACCCTAACCCTAACCCTAACCCTAACCCTAACCCTAACCCTAACCCTAACCCTAACCCTAACCCTAACCCTAACCCTAACCCTAACCCTAACCCTAACCCTAACCCTAACCCTAACCCTAACCCTAACCCTAACCCTAACCCTAACCCTAACCCTAACCCTAACCCTAACCCTAACCCTAACCCTAACCCTAACCCTAACCCTAACCCTAACCCTAACCCTAACCCTAACCCTAACCCTAACCCTAACCCTAACCCTAACCCTAACCCTAACCCTAACCCTAACCCTAACCCTAACCCTAACCCTAACCCTAACCCTAACCCTAACCCTAACCCTAACCCTAACCCTAACCCTAACCCTAACCCTAACCCTAACCCTAACCCTAACCCTAACCCTAACCCTAACCCTAACCCTAACCCTAACCCTAACCCTAACCCTAACCCTAACCCTAACCCTAACCCTAACCCTAACCCTAACCCTAACCCTAACCCTAACCCTAACCCTAACCCTAACCCTAACCCTAACCCTAACCCTAACCCTAACCCTAACCCTAACCCTAACCCTAACCCTAACCCTAACCCTAACCCTAACCCTAACCCTAACCCTAACCCTAACCCTAACCCTAACCCTAACCCTAACCCTAACCCTAACCCTAACCCTAACCCTAACCCTAACCCTAACCCTAACCCTAACCCTAACCCTAACCCTAACCCTAACCCTAACCCTAACCCTAACCCTAACCCTAACCCTAACCCTAACCCTAACCCTAACCCTAACCCTAACCCTAACCCTAACCCTAACCCTAACCCTAACCCTAACCCTAACCCTAACCCTAACCCTAACCCTAACCCTAACCCTAACCCTAACCCTAACCCTAACCCTAACCCTAACCCTAACCCTAACCCTAACCCTAACCCTAACCCTAACCCTAACCCTAACCCTAACCCTAACCCTAACCCTAACCCTAACCCTAACCCTAACCCTAACCCTAACCCTAACCCTAACCCTAACCCTAACCCTAACCCTAACCCTAACCCTAACCCTAACCCTAACCCTAACCCTAACCCTAACCCTAACCCTAACCCTAACCCTAACCCTAACCCTAACCCTAACCCTAACCCTAACCCTAACCCTAACCCTAACCCTAACCCTAACCCTAACCCTAACCCTAACCCTAACCCTAACCCTAACCCTAACCCTAACCCTAACCCTAACCCTAACCCTAACCCTAACCCTAACCCTAACCCTAACCCTAACCCTAACCCTAACCCTAACCCTAACCCTAACCCTAACCCTAACCCTAACCCTAACCCTAACCCTAACCCTAACCCTAACCCTAACCCTAACCCTAACCCTAACCCTAACCCTAACCCTAACCCTAACCCTAACCCTAACCCTAACCCTAACCCTAACCCTAACCCTAACCCTAACCCTAACCCTAACCCTAACCCTAACCCTAACCCTAACCCTAACCCTAACCCTAACCCTAACCCTAACCCTAACCCTAACCCTAACCCTAACCCTAACCCTAACCCTAACCCTAACCCTAACCCTAACCCTAACCCTAACCCTAACCCTAACCCTAACCCTAACCCTAACCCTAACCCTAACCCTAACCCTAACCCTAACCCTAACCCTAACCCTAACCCTAACCCTAACCCTAACCCTAACCCTAACCCTAACCCTAACCCTAACCCTAACCCTAACCCTAACCCTAACCCTAACCCTAACCCTAACCCTAACCCTAACCCTAACCCTAACCCTAACCCTAACCCTAACCCTAACCCTAACCCTAACCCTAACCCTAACCCTAACCCTAACCCTAACCCTAACCCTAACCCTAACCCTAACCCTAACCCTAACCCTAACCCTAACCCTAACCCTAACCCTAACCCTAACCCTAACCCTAACCCTAACCCTAACCCTAACCCTAACCCTAACCCTAACCCTAACCCTAACCCTAACCCTAACCCTAACCCTAACCCTAACCCTAACCCTAACCCTAACCCTAACCCTAACCCTAACCCTAACCCTAACCCTAACCCTAACCCTAACCCTAACCCTAACCCTAACCCTAACCCTAACCCTAACCCTAACCCTAACCCTAACCCTAACCCTAACCCTAACCCTAACCCTAACCCTAACCCTAACCCTAACCCTAACCCTAACCCTAACCCTAACCCTAACCCTAACCCTAACCCTAACCCTAACCCTAACCCTAACCCTAACCCTAACCCTAACCCTAACCCTAACCCTAACCCTAACCCTAACCCTAACCCTAACCCTAACCCTAACCCTAACCCTAACCCTAACCCTAACCCTAACCCTAACCCTAACCCTAACCCTAACCCTAACCCTAACCCTAACCCTAACCCTAACCCTAACCCTAACCCTAACCCTAACCCTAACCCTAACCCTAACCCTAACCCTAACCCTAACCCTAACCCTAACCCTAACCCTAACCCTAACCCTAACCCTAACCCTAACCCTAACCCTAACCCTAACCCTAACCCTAACCCTAACCCTAACCCTAACCCTAACCCTAACCCTAACCCTAACCCTAACCCTAACCCTAACCCTAACCCTAACCCTAACCCTAACCCTAACCCTAACCCTAACCCTAACCCTAACCCTAACCCTAACCCTAACCCTAACCCTAACCCTAACCCTAACCCTAACCCTAACCCTAACCCTAACCCTAACCCTAACCCTAACCCTAACCCTAACCCTAACCCTAACCCTAACCCTAACCCTAACCCTAACCCTAACCCTAACCCTAACCCTAACCCTAACCCTAACCCTAACCCTAACCCTAACCCTAACCCTAACCCTAACCCTAACCCTAACCCTAACCCTAACCCTAACCCTAACCCTAACCCTAACCCTAACCCTAACCCTAACCCTAACCCTAACCCTAACCCTAACCCTAACCCTAACCCTAACCCTAACCCTAACCCTAACCCTAACCCTAACCCTAACCCTAACCCTAACCCTAACCCTAACCCTAACCCTAACCCTAACCCTAACCCTAACCCTAACCCTAACCCTAACCCTAACCCTAACCCTAACCCTAACCCTAACCCTAACCCTAACCCTAACCCTAACCCTAACCCTAACCCTAACCCTAACCCTAACCCTAACCCTAACCCTAACCCTAACCCTAACCCTAACCCTAACCCTAACCCTAACCCTAACCCTAACCCTAACCCTAACCCTAACCCTAACCCTAACCCTAACCCTAACCCTAACCCTAACCCTAACCCTAACCCTAACCCTAACCCTAACCCTAACCCTAACCCTAACCCTAACCCTAACCCTAACCCTAACCCTAACCCTAACCCTAACCCTAACCCTAACCCTAACCCTAACCCTAACCCTAACCCTAACCCTAACCCTAACCCTAACCCTAACCCTAACCCTAACCCTAACCCTAACCCTAACCCTAACCCTAACCCTAACCCTAACCCTAACCCTAACCCTAACCCTAACCCTAACCCTAACCCTAACCCTAACCCTAACCCTAACCCTAACCCTAACCCTAACCCTAACCCTAACCCTAACCCTAACCCTAACCCTAACCCTAACCCTAACCCTAACCCTAACCCTAACCCTAACCCTAACCCTAACCCTAACCCTAACCCTAACCCTAACCCTAACCCTAACCCTAACCCTAACCCTAACCCTAACCCTAACCCTAACCCTAACCCTAACCCTAACCCTAACCCTAACCCTAACCCTAACCCTAACCCTAACCCTAACCCTAACCCTAACCCTAACCCTAACCCTAACCCTAACCCTAACCCTAACCCTAACCCTAACCCTAACCCTAACCCTAACCCTAACCCTAACCCTAACCCTAACCCTAACCCTAACCCTAACCCTAACCCTAACCCTAACCCTAACCCTAACCCTAACCCTAACCCTAACCCTAACCCTAACCCTAACCCTAACCCTAACCCTAACCCTAACCCTAACCCTAACCCTAACCCTAACCCTAACCCTAACCCTAACCCTAACCCTAACCCTAACCCTAACCCTAACCCTAACCCTAACCCTAACCCTAACCCTAACCCTAACCCTAACCCTAACCCTAACCCTAACCCTAACCCTAACCCTAACCCTAACCCTAACCCTAACCCTAACCCTAACCCTAACCCTAACCCTAACCCTAACCCTAACCCTAACCCTAACCCTAACCCTAACCCTAACCCTAACCCTAACCCTAACCCTAACCCTAACCCTAACCCTAACCCTAACCCTAACCCTAACCCTAACCCTAACCCTAACCCTAACCCTAACCCTAACCCTAACCCTAACCCTAACCCTAACCCTAACCCTAACCCTAACCCTAACCCTAACCCTAACCCTAACCCTAACCCTAACCCTAACCCTAACCCTAACCCTAACCCTAACCCTAACCCTAACCCTAACCCTAACCCTAACCCTAACCCTAACCCTAACCCTAACCCTAACCCTAACCCTAACCCTAACCCTAACCCTAACCCTAACCCTAACCCTAACCCTAACCCTAACCCTAACCCTAACCCTAACCCTAACCCTAACCCTAACCCTAACCCTAACCCTAACCCTAACCCTAACCCTAACCCTAACCCTAACCCTAACCCTAACCCTAACCCTAACCCTAACCCTAACCCTAACCCTAACCCTAACCCTAACCCTAACCCTAACCCTAACCCTAACCCTAACCCTAACCCTAACCCTAACCCTAACCCTAACCCTAACCCTAACCCTAACCCTAACCCTAACCCTAACCCTAACCCTAACCCTAACCCTAACCCTAACCCTAACCCTAACCCTAACCCTAACCCTAACCCTAACCCTAACCCTAACCCTAACCCTAACCCTAACCCTAACCCTAACCCTAACCCTAACCCTAACCCTAACCCTAACCCTAACCCTAACCCTAACCCTAACCCTAACCCTAACCCTAACCCTAACCCTAACCCTAACCCTAACCCTAACCCTAACCCTAACCCTAACCCTAACCCTAACCCTAACCCTAACCCTAACCCTAACCCTAACCCTAACCCTAACCCTAACCCTAACCCTAACCCTAACCCTAACCCTAACCCTAACCCTAACCCTAACCCTAACCCTAACCCTAACCCTAACCCTAACCCTAACCCTAACCCTAACCCTAACCCTAACCCTAACCCTAACCCTAACCCTAACCCTAACCCTAACCCTAACCCTAACCCTAACCCTAACCCTAACCCTAACCCTAACCCTAACCCTAACCCTAACCCTAACCCTAACCCTAACCCTAACCCTAACCCTAACCCTAACCCTAACCCTAACCCTAACCCTAACCCTAACCCTAACCCTAACCCTAACCCTAACCCTAACCCTAACCCTAACCCTAACCCTAACCCTAACCCTAACCCTAACCCTAACCCTAACCCTAACCCTAACCCTAACCCTAACCCTAACCCTAACCCTAACCCTAACCCTAACCCTAACCCTAACCCTAACCCTAACCCTAACCCTAACCCTAACCCTAACCCTAACCCTAACCCTAACCCTAACCCTAACCCTAACCCTAACCCTAACCCTAACCCTAACCCTAACCCTAACCCTAACCCTAACCCTAACCCTAACCCTAACCCTAACCCTAACCCTAACCCTAACCCTAACCCTAACCCTAACCCTAACCCTAACCCTAACCCTAACCCTAACCCTAACCCTAACCCTAACCCTAACCCTAACCCTAACCCTAACCCTAACCCTAACCCTAACCCTAACCCTAACCCTAACCCTAACCCTAACCCTAACCCTAACCCTAACCCTAACCCTAACCCTAACCCTAACCCTAACCCTAACCCTAACCCTAACCCTAACCCTAACCCTAACCCTAACCCTAACCCTAACCCTAACCCTAACCCTAACCCTAACCCTAACCCTAACCCTAACCCTAACCCTAACCCTAACCCTAACCCTAACCCTAACCCTAACCCTAACCCTAACCCTAACCCTAACCCTAACCCTAACCCTAACCCTAACCCTAACCCTAACCCTAACCCTAACCCTAACCCTAACCCTAACCCTAACCCTAACCCTAACCCTAACCCTAACCCTAACCCTAACCCTAACCCTAACCCTAACCCTAACCCTAACCCTAACCCTAACCCTAACCCTAACCCTAACCCTAACCCTAACCCTAACCCTAACCCTAACCCTAACCCTAACCCTAACCCTAACCCTAACCCTAACCCTAACCCTAACCCTAACCCTAACCCTAACCCTAACCCTAACCCTAACCCTAACCCTAACCCTAACCCTAACCCTAACCCTAACCCTAACCCTAACCCTAACCCTAACCCTAACCCTAACCCTAACCCTAACCCTAACCCTAACCCTAACCCTAACCCTAACCCTAACCCTAACCCTAACCCTAACCCTAACCCTAACCCTAACCCTAACCCTAACCCTAACCCTAACCCTAACCCTAACCCTAACCCTAACCCTAACCCTAACCCTAACCCTAACCCTAACCCTAACCCTAACCCTAACCCTAACCCTAACCCTAACCCTAACCCTAACCCTAACCCTAACCCTAACCCTAACCCTAACCCTAACCCTAACCCTAACCCTAACCCTAACCCTAACCCTAACCCTAACCCTAACCCTAACCCTAACCCTAACCCTAACCCTAACCCTAACCCTAACCCTAACCCTAACCCTAACCCTAACCCTAACCCTAACCCTAACCCTAACCCTAACCCTAACCCTAACCCTAACCCTAACCCTAACCCTAACCCTAACCCTAACCCTAACCCTAACCCTAACCCTAACCCTAACCCTAACCCTAACCCTAACCCTAACCCTAACCCTAACCCTAACCCTAACCCTAACCCTAACCCTAACCCTAACCCTAACCCTAACCCTAACCCTAACCCTAACCCTAACCCTAACCCTAACCCTAACCCTAACCCTAACCCTAACCCTAACCCTAACCCTAACCCTAACCCTAACCCTAACCCTAACCCTAACCCTAACCCTAACCCTAACCCTAACCCTAACCCTAACCCTAACCCTAACCCTAACCCTAACCCTAACCCTAACCCTAACCCTAACCCTAACCCTAACCCTAACCCTAACCCTAACCCTAACCCTAACCCTAACCCTAACCCTAACCCTAACCCTAACCCTAACCCTAACCCTAACCCTAACCCTAACCCTAACCCTAACCCTAACCCTAACCCTAACCCTAACCCTAACCCTAACCCTAACCCTAACCCTAACCCTAACCCTAACCCTAACCCTAACCCTAACCCTAACCCTAACCCTAACCCTAACCCTAACCCTAACCCTAACCCTAACCCTAACCCTAACCCTAACCCTAACCCTAACCCTAACCCTAACCCTAACCCTAACCCTAACCCTAACCCTAACCCTAACCCTAACCCTAACCCTAACCCTAACCCTAACCCTAACCCTAACCCTAACCCTAACCCTAACCCTAACCCTAACCCTAACCCTAACCCTAACCCTAACCCTAACCCTAACCCTAACCCTAACCCTAACCCTAACCCTAACCCTAACCCTAACCCTAACCCTAACCCTAACCCTAACCCTAACCCTAACCCTAACCCTAACCCTAACCCTAACCCTAACCCTAACCCTAACCCTAACCCTAACCCTAACCCTAACCCTAACCCTAACCCTAACCCTAACCCTAACCCTAACCCTAACCCTAACCCTAACCCTAACCCTAACCCTAACCCTAACCCTAACCCTAACCCTAACCCTAACCCTAACCCTAACCCTAACCCTAACCCTAACCCTAACCCTAACCCTAACCCTAACCCTAACCCTAACCCTAACCCTAACCCTAACCCTAACCCTAACCCTAACCCTAACCCTAACCCTAACCCTAACCCTAACCCTAACCCTAACCCTAACCCTAACCCTAACCCTAACCCTAACCCTAACCCTAACCCTAACCCTAACCCTAACCCTAACCCTAATCCCTAACCCTAACCCTAACCCTAACCCTAACCCTAACCCTAACCCTAACCCTAACCCTAACCCTAACGCTAACCCTAACCCTAACCCTAACCCTAACCCTAACCCTAACCCTAACCCTAACCCTAACCCTAACCCTAAACCCTAACCCTAACCCTAACCCTAACCCTAACCCTAACCCTAACCCTAACCCTAACCCTAACCCTAACCCTAACCCTAACCCTAACCCTAACCCTAACCCTAACCCTAACCCTAACCCTAACCCGTATCCTAAGCCGTACCCTAACCCTAACCAATACCCTACGCAGTAACCTCACCCGTACCCTCACCCGTACCCTAAGCCGTACCCTAACCCTAACCCTAACCCTAACCCTAACCCTAACCCCTACCCTACGCCGTACCCTCACCCGTACCCTATCCCATACCCTAAGCCGTACCCTAACCCTAACACTAACCCTAACCCTAACCCTAACCCTAAACTACCCTTGACTGCTTTTGCCTCCATTAGATTTCCTAAGCACTAGTGTTTTAAGGAACAGGTTAAAAGGAAAATCCTAACGTGA